>NW_027507785.1:220601487-220603987 GCF_037356315.1 Lithobates pipiens | reverse complement strand
ATTCCCCCTTTCTCTTAAACACTCTTTCACTACATATTTTTACTTCACATACAGAATTTGACCTGCTCCTGAGGCGTTAGCAACTGTCACATACTTCTGTGCACTTCACTCTGTTTTCGAAGCACAAGCCTTCAATACGCAGACAAGGTCGCCTAATCTCCATACTTGCTGGCAGTGCAAGCATTAGTAGACCGAACCCACGTCAATTAACTACAGATCGCAACATTCCTACTTAGTATACCAGACTTCAGCTACCCACCCCAGTCCGCCCTGGGGCGCTCTGGTTCATTAGTCTGTGCCGAGCACAGACTGACACCCGAGCTATCGGTTACCTAGCCAGTCACCTCCTGGCTCACCTCGGTTGTTAGGCATTCTTTTGAGTTTTCTAAAGTCACACTCAACAGCGCTCAAGCGCAAACCAACTGTCACTATGTCTGTCGTTCCTTGTCCTATTCTTCTTGTTTCCTTCCGCCTTTCATCTCATCTACCCAACGCAACTATCCCCTCCTACCTTTGCAACTTACCTCAAACATACGCACCCCCCCCTTGCTTTTAGTTGACGCCATGTCGCAGGCAGACAGTGAGGACTTTGCCTCAGCCCTGCCATCACCCTTTACGGGCTCAGCAAGCGGCGGTTTACAGTCTCACAAGAGCTTGGACCAATTAAAAAAATAAAAATAAAAAAAATAATAAAAAAAATAATAATAAAAAAATAAATAAAAATAAGCTCATAGCAGAACGGTGTCGCAGGAGTAAATCCTACCCTGCTGCAGCCAGGAAACCAAGCCTTTAGGCTACTGTTTCCACCGCCAGTGGCAGCCCTTCCAGGCACCACTTCAGTCTATCTTCTTTGCGACTACTCAGCTGCACTCCTGGGTAACCACACTGTCAGCAGCAGTCGCCGAAGTCCAAGCAGAGTGACAGCCCTGGAGGTACGCCCAGCCGTGCCCCTACCAGCTCCAGTCACCACCGTCATTCCGGTACCTTCACTTACAGATACACCCAACTTCTGCACCATCGTCTTCCCTGCACACCTTGTCCTAGCAGGGCATCTAGGAGGACATCTTGGATGACAACGACGTTAACTTAGCATCCCTCCTCATAGCAGTACACAACTTGGCCTAGAACAAATCATATTCGCGGGGAGATGTCTCCGTCATCCTGAAGGCCAGAGACCCTTTACTTAATCGCAAGCTCACTGTCACAGAGTTTGTGCGGGCCTTGGGGACAGTCAGAGACATGCTAGGCAGAGCAACCCCAACAGGAGGGTAGAATTGGACCCGTATCTGCACGCAGCAGGTCACAAGTATGCAGGGTGCCCATCCTTTGACTATCACTGCTCATTTTCAGCCAAGGCAGCAGCCAGACTCAAGGGGATCTTTTACCTCCCATCTTTTAGTGTTTCTCTTCCAGGCAAAGACCCTGACTAAATCCTTAAATTAAGATGTGCCAGCTATAGCAGATCTGCCCATGAGAGTCGATTTTCTCACAAATTGGAATGGCATGCCAATGTGTATTCCCTCAGCATCTCTCTTCATCTCAGGTAGTCATGGTCACCGCAGCCTCCACAGGTCCTCGCCTCAATTTTGGCCAAATTGGGTTTATAGGGCCATAGCCGTCAGAAATCCTCTTGATTCCTGGGTTCAGTTAGTCCTCCTCTTTGTTCGACCTCTACCCCATTGTCGCAGCAGCTCAAGTCTGGTGCAACAACTGGGCAGGACAAACAGTGACGTTCACCACAGACAACCAAGCTACAGCCAGTATTATAAATAAAGGAGCTGGCCATTGTGGCCTTCTTGTGCAGGCTGGTGCCACTATCCCCACAGCACCAATCTAACGTCCTATGCGTCCACATCCCAGACAAACGCAATAATCTGGCCGACGCACTACCCGTTAACTTTGCTTCGTTGTTTTTTGCAGGAACCTGGAACCGACCCGACCATGTCTCTTATCCCACACTGGTCTTAGCTAACCTCGGATTCAAACAACACTTTCACGATGCTACCTGCCTTATTAATCTTTCATTATCTCACAACACCCTGAAGGCCTACCGGGCAGCCTAGAGGTTCTATGTCAGGTTACTAGCCTCAAACCCCAGAGCAATACCAAGAGTTCTCCATCACATCCTGGTCTTCATATTATGCCACCGCACACAGTTGGCATTGTCACACAATACCTAAGACCCCACTCAGCTGACATCCAGTATTTCATCCCCTTATGAGATCCTAACAAACCGTCTTGTTCGCCGTCAAGACCATGTTGTGTGGTATTCACAGGCAATGACCCCAAATCAGTATCAAACGGCTACCCGTCACCAGCGCCATATTCCGAGACATGTCTTTCATCCTGTCACATTCCCCTTTTGGCTAAATTCAGCCTGGTCCTTCAAGCAGCCATCTACCTGGCTTTCTACAGCTTCTTACGCCCCAGTGAATACTGTCACCATCCCAGTTGTAAAGTGTTACGTAGACACCACCTCACACGCCATCAGACTTCATCT